>NC_133326.1:14372067-14379567 GCF_042186555.1 Aquarana catesbeiana
ATTATTAAACGGCTCCGCCTACAGCCAAAAAAGTGTCCCACTTTTTTTTTTTTGCAATGTTGGCATCTATGCTGTTCTCATTTGCGTTTGGTCACTGTGGCTTGTCAATAAATATTACACATTTTAAGAGCAATCACCGGATTGCGGATCATCTTTTCCTCATTTCCCTACTCAGCCAGCGACTGTGGATCGAGCACCCTGCTTTCTATGTGATGTATGGGTAGCAGCATTGACTTTTTTGTTTATAAAAAAATATATACCCCGATTTTTTTGGTAAAATATAAACAACGATGTTACGCTGAGTAAATAGATACCTAAACATGTCACGCTTTATCTACTTGCCGAGCAGCCGCCGCAGTTTTACTGCGGCAGAATGGCACGGTTGGACGAAACAACGTTATGTTATGTCGCTACTCCCTGTGGCCACTAGGGGCGCGCACGCGTGGCCACTAGGGGCGCGCGCACGTGCCCACTGCTCACCCCCGGAGCCGATGCGAGTGCGCCCGCCGGGCTCCCACGATCGATCCTGACACAGCGAGAACCGGGATCTGTGTGTGTAAACACACAGATCCCGGTTCTCTGAGGGGAGAAGAGACTGATCGTGTGTTCATAGAAAGTATGAACAGCGATCTGTCATCTCCCCTAGACAATCCCATCCACCCTTCAGTTAGAACACCGAGAGGGAACACATTTAACCCCCTTGATCGCCCCCCTAGTGTTAACCCCTTCCCTGCCAGTAAAATTTATACAGTAAGTGCATTTTTATAGCACTGATCACTGTATAATTGTCAATGGTCCCAAAAATGTGTCAAAAGTGTCCAATTTGTCCGCTGCAATATCGCAGTCCCGATAAAAATCGCAGATTTCCGCCAATACTAGTAGAAAAATAAATAATAATAAAAATGCCATAAAACTATCCCCTATTTTGTAGACGCTATAACTTTTGCGCAAACCAATCAATATACGCTTATTGCGATTTTTTTTTTTTACCAGAAATATGTAGAATACATATCGGCCTAAACTGAGGAAAAAATTATTTTTTTGGAAAAAAAATGTGGGATATTTATTATAGCAAAAAGTAAAAGATATTGTTTTTTTTAAATTGTCGCTGTTCTTTTGTTTATAGCGCCAAAAAAAAAAAACGCAGAGGTGATCAAATACCACCAGAAGAAAGCTCTATTTGTGGGCAAATTTAGTTTGGGTACAACGTCGCACGACCGCGCAATTGTCGGTTAAAGCGACGCAGTGTCAAATTGAAAAAAGTGCTCTGGTCATGAAGGAGTTAAAATCTTCCGGGGCTGAAGCGGTTAAAATTGCACACTCTCATGGAATGGCAACAAACTTAAAAATCTTCATAGGTTACCTGTTTAGAGTTACAGAGGAGGTCCAGAGCTAGAATTATTGGTCTCCCTCTAATGTTCACAGCGATACTTCACATGTGCGGTGCGAACACCGTTTACATATGCGACTCCGGCCAGTCACCGAGCCGAAGTCCGCGGCCCCGGAAAGAAGAGGGGCGAAGATGGATGTGGCCACCAGCAGGGACAGTGCGAGCTGTGTATGTATGTATGTGAGCATGGAGAGATGGGGCACTTAACATTTTTGTTATTTCTTCTTATTTCTTTTATGTAGTGCTGGCAGATTTTTGATCTACCATCTGATAGGTAAATTTAGTGGGTCGCTTGTTAGAGGAAGTTAGACTTGCCTCTGTTCCAGCTTGGCTGAGTTGCATGTAGTTCCACACTGTGCCGGTGGGTGTCGTTGTCATCATAGGCTGGTGTTGGAAGGGCAACGTGTCGAAGTGTATGGGTGCTCCTCTGTCCCGGAGACGACTCGGTGGAGGTGGTCCTCCGAGTTGCATTCTGGGAGAGGGTATTTACGGGACAGACCCCATGTTTTGGGGTTCGTTTTACAGCCACCTGCTGGCCCTCCTGGCCGACAGGTATGCGTTAGAGTACCACCTCGTGGTCCTCCGTTCCGGAGGCCCGCGTCGCTGCGGCGCATGGGTGGGCCCAGAAGCCTGTCTGGGGCCTACCACAGCAGCAGAGGAATGGTCCTGAGCTGTCTACCCAGAGTGAAGAAGCTGGACAACCGAGGAGATCCCAGGGGAGGACCCGTCATGGAAGGATCACGCAGAGTGCTGGTCTGGAGAGGGGCCTGGTGACTCGGTTGGAGGACGTATCCTGAAGTAGTCTTACTGCATAGTACTGCCAGGTTGGCTTAGAGGTCCAAGTACTGTGTCTGACATTCATCGCAAACCAATACATCCTGTGGCAGAGGATCGTACGGGTTTTATTCCAAGCAAGTCTGTGGCAGAGACTTTTGTTCGTGCTGCGTACTGGCTGCTAGGCAAGTGAGAGAGGCCTATCCAGGCGGGCAAAGATCGTGTCCCACAAAGGGGATTGCATTCAATTACAGAGTTCAATTCTAAAGGACGTTCTAAAGAATCCTAAAGAAAGGTATTTGAGCTTCCCTGCAACTTTCCTCCTGCCTCTTTCCTGCTACTTCCTTCGTTACTTGGTTCATTAAAGCATTGAAAAACATACTCAAGTGCTGGTGCTTATATCGTCCAGAGGTAAACTCAACGGGACCCTAGACCCGGTGCCGGTGAAACAGAGGTATCGAGAGTGAAGGTGACAGCCCGCTTAAACCAGCAGCTCCACGAGTTATTGCTACATTTATTTTTACACTGCCCCTTTAATTATTTTTTATCACTTTTAATAAACATCCCTTGTTATAGAAGTAAGAATGACAGGTTCTCTTTATAGAGAGACCTGGGGTCAATAAGATACCAAATCTCTCCTTTAAATTTAAAAGCAAAAGATCAAAAGAAAAGAATTTGAATCTTTTGCTTTTAAAAAAAAATTTGTTTACTTCCGTCCTAAACCAGAAGTGACGTCATGACGTCACTCTGGTCCTCCAAGGCCATAGAGACGATATGGTCTCTGTGAGCAGCTGGCTGCACCATTGGATCGTTTCTCGGGCATGCCGGTAAAAATGGTAAGCCCAAGAAACACTGGCGAGTGGCGGATAGGGGGGGACTTAAGAAAGCCAGGTGCTGGCTGAAAAAAAAAATACCCGGGTTATGACTGATATCTTCCGCCATAATCCCGGTAAACCACTTGCAAACCGCAATGTATATACAGTGGAACCTTGGATTACGAGCATAATCCATTCCAGGAGAATGCTTGTAATCCAAAGCACTCACATATCAAAGCGAGTTTCCCCATAGAAGTCAATGGAAATGAAGATAATTTGTTCCGCATTGACTTCTATTGCATGCAATACCGCATGTGGCCAGAGGTGGGGGGCGCCGGAGAGCCTCGGAAATTATCGGGGACAGGTTGGCTGAACTCGGAAACCCTCGGAAAGGCTCGGAAACACTTGGGAATGGAGTATTTCCGAGTGTTTCCGAGTATTTCCAAGTGATTCCGAGTATTTCCGAATAGCTCTGAACCGTTCCGAGCGTACCGACGCCCCCGCACCCCTGGCCAAATGCAGTACTGCACACCCCATTAGCTTGAATTCTGCTCGTTTGGCAAGACAACACTCGCAAACTGAGTCAGGATTCAAAAAAAAAAGATGCTCGTCTTTCAAAACGCTTGTTAACTGCTTTACTCATTACCCAGATTCCACTGTATATGGATTGCGGTCGGCAAGTGGTTATATTATATGACAATAAAGTCTCATATCACCCCAGTCATGGTGGCCTGTGACTGGAAGATTGCATTATATTATATGACAATAAAGTCTGCTCATGTCCCCCCAGTCATGGCACCCTGTGAAAGGAAGATTCCATTATAATATATGACAATAAAGTCTCCTCATATCCCCTCAGTCATGGCACCCTGTGAAAGGAAGATTCCATTATAATATATGACAATAATGTCTCCTCATATCCCCTCAGTCATGGTGGCCTGTGACTGGAAAATTCCCTTATATTATTTGACAATAAAGTCTCCTCATGTCCCCCCAGTCATGGCGGCCTGTGACTGGAAGATTCCATTATAATATATGACAATAAAGTCTCCTCATATCCCCTCAGTTATGGCGGCCTGTGACTGGAAGATTCCCTTATATTATATGACAATAAAGTCTCTTCATGTCCCCCCAGTCATGGCGGCCTGTGACTGGAAGATTCCATTATAATATATGACAATAAAGTCTCCTCATATCCCCTCAGTTATGGCGGCCTGTGACTGGAAGATTCCCTTATATTATATGACAATAAAGTCTCTTCATGTCCCCCCAGTCATGGTGGCCTGTGACTGGAATATTCCATTATAATATATGACAATAAACTCTCCTCAGTCATGGCGGCCTGTGACAGGAAGATTCCATTATAATATATGACAATAAAGTCTCCTCATATCCCCTCAGTCATGGCGGCCTGTGACTGGAAGATTCCATTATAATATATGACAATAAAGTCTCCTCATATCCCCTCAGTCATGGCGGCCTGTGACTGAAAGATTCCCTTATATTATATGACAATAAAGTCTCCTCATATCCCCTCAGTCATGGCGGCCTGTGACTGGACTTGTGTCCCCAAAAATGAACTTTCATCTTGTTTTCACTAGAGACAATAGCCACTTAAAGAGGAACTCCACTCTTCCTATGAAATGTAATATTTCGAATGCATTTCCCTGTAGTAAAAAAAACAAAAAACATTCTTAGTAGTCTATAGAGTCGAATCTTGCTTGCAGGAAATCTATATCCCTTTAGGCAGGTGTGAAAAAATGCTGTAAATTACATATGTCAAACACATGGCCCGTGGGCACAATCCAGCCCGCCAGATCTTGTCATGTGGCCTTCACATCCGGTTTGGCAGCTGGAATGTGGCAGAACTTCATTCCACCATCTCTGGCTCTCATCCTCTGCTCCCCACTGTCACTTGTAAACACAGAAGCCTTCAGCTTTGCTCTCAGCGGCTCCTGGAACTCATGGCAGGGACAGATCTCCAGAATTTCAGAGCGAGAACGATCTGCCACCAAGGCGAGGCAGAGCCGCCTTCACACAGGGAGGTAATAGAGCCAGGCCAGGCAGGAGAGAGTATAGATGCGAGAAAACTTAGGGTGCATAGCGCACTCCTAAACCCTGCACTCTGTACATAATGCACTCCTGAACCCTGCACTCTGTACTTAATTTACTCCTGAACCCTTCACTCTGTACATAATGCACTCCTAAACCCTGCACACTGTACATAATGCACTGCTAAACCCTGCACTCTGTACATAATGCACTGCTAAACCCTGAAATCTGTACATAATGCACTCCTAAACCCTGCACTCTGTACATAATGCGCTGCTAAACCCTGCACTCTGTACATAATGCACTGCTAAACCCTGCACTCTGTACATAATGCACTCCTGAACCCTGCACTCTGTACATAATGCACTCCTGAACCCTGCACTCTGTACATAATGCACCCCTGAACCCTGCACTCTGTAAATAATGCACTCCTGAACCCTGCACTCTGTACATAATGCACCCCTGAACCCTGCACTCTGTAAATAATGCACTCCTAAACCCTGCACACTGTACATAATGCACTGCTAAACCCTGCACTCTGTACATAATGCACTGCTAAACCCTGAAATCTGTACATAATGCACTCCTAAACCCTGCACTCTGTACATAATGCACTGCTAAACCCTGCACTCTGTACATAATGCACTGCTAAACCCTGCACTCTGTACATAATGCACTGCTAAACCCTGCACTCTGTACATAATGCACTCCTGAATCCTGCACTCTGTACATAATGCATTCCTAAACCCTGCACTCTGAATGTAGTACACCCCAGATACAACGCGCTCTTTGAGGGCAAACATACTGCTGATGCGGCCCGCAATGAAATTTAGTTTGACATCCGTGCTGTAAATGAAAAATACTTTCAGAAATAGAAATATTAATAGTTTATTTTTATCAATTAACAAAATGTAAATTAACAGAAGAGAAATTCAAAACTGTACCAAAAACACAGCTCCAAATTTAAATGAATGGGAAACTTGGCTCCATGTTTGTGTTATTGGTGCTTTTTTTGAGTTATGTATCCATTTTTCACAGGTGCAGGGAACCAGAAAAAGCACCAGAAACACATCAAAATCACATATGCGTTTTTACTGCGTTTTTGCAAGGGAGCAGTGGGAAAGCAGCTTCACTGCTTGCCGCCCGCCCCGCCGTCAAATGATGGCGGGGCGGCTCTTGTTCTGGGACAATGTCATATGACGGCGTCCCAGAACGACCACTCTCGCGCGATGATGGCTGCGCCGTGTTGCTAGGACATGGCGCGACCCCGATTTCTGTAATGAGCCGCGACCGCGGCTCTTTAACCATGTGATCAGCTGTATCCAATCACAGCTGGTCACATGTAAACACGGAGATGCCGGTAATCGGCTCTCCTTGCCTCACACTGACAGTGTGTGTGGCGAGGAGAGCCGATCAGCGGTATCTCCATGCAGGGGGACATCTAGGAATCTGATCATCAGTGCCCTGATTACAATATAGCAGTACAGTGTCACCAATCATTGCCCACCAATGCCAGCAATCAGTGCCCACCACTGCCCACAAGTGCCACCAATCAGTGCCCATTAGCGTTGCTTGTCAGTGCTGGCAATCAGTGCTGCCCATCAATACTGTCGATCAATGCCCATCAGTGCCACCCATCAATGCCCATCAGTACCGCCTATCCGTGCCGCCTATCAGTGCCACCTATCAGTGCTCATCAGTGCCACATATCAGTGCCACCTATCAGTGCCCATAAGTGTGGCATATTAGTGCCTCCTCATCAGTGCCACCTCATCAGTGCCCATAAGTGCGGCATATTAGTGCCTCCTCATCAGTGCCACCTCATCAGTGCCCATAAGTGCCGCCTCATCATTGCACACCAGTTCAGCCTATCAGTGCTCATCAGTGCCACCTCATCAGTACACATTAGTGAAGTCGAAAATTTACTTAGTTACAAAATTTACTGACAGAAAAAAGTAAAAAACATTTTTTTTTCTAAATTTTTGGTATTTTTTTTTTTTGTAAAAAATAAAAAACCCAGCAGTGATTAAATACCACCAAAAGAAAGCTCTATTGTATTTGTGCAAAGAAAATAATAAAAAATTTGTTTGGGTACAGTGTAGCATGACCGCGCAATTGTCATTCAAAGTGCGACAGCGCTGAAAGTTGAAAATTGGCCTGGGCAGGAAGGGGGTAAAAGTGCCCGGTAGGCAAGAGGTTAAAGGATAGGGTTGTGTCAGGTAACTGGATGCAAACTACAGAACAAAACATTGTCCATCAGCAATACTTTAAAAGCCTTTACAGGTTATCAGTTTAGAACTAGCCATAAATGGTGGCCCTAAAGTAATAGATCTCACTCTAGCGCTTGCGGTGATGCCTCCCATGTGCCCTGCGTGTACATTTGCATTCCGGACTGTGCCTGGGGCGAAGGAGTTGCTGTCTTTTTTTGCCTCTTTCACCTATAGGGTACAGGCCTCCTGATAAGGCCTA